>NC_057801.1:639672174-639686815 GCF_018294505.1 Triticum aestivum
TATATATATATCCAATTGGATGTAAGTTAGCATGAATTATTATTGTTGACATCACCCAAGGTGAATACATTGGGAGGCAACACAATAAGCCCCTATCTTTCTCAGTGTTCGGTTGAAACTCCATAACCACAAGTACTACGTGAGTGTTAGCAATTGTACAAGACTATATGATAGTTGAGTATATGGACTTGCTGAAAAGCTCTATTCTTGACTCTTTCTGATGTTATGATAAATTGCAATTGCTTCAGTGACCGAGATTATAGTTTGTTAGTTCCCAATGAAGTTTCTGAACCATACTTGACATTGTGAATTGATTGTTACTTGAGCATAAGAAATCATATGACAAAATCTATGTATGTTGTTGTTATAAGAATGATCATGATGCCCTCATGTCCGTATTTTATTTTTATCGACACCTCTATCTCTAAACATGTGGACATATTTTTCGATTTCGGCTTCTGCTTGAGGACAAGCAAGGTCTAAGCTTGGGGGAGTTGATACGTCCATTTTGCATCATGCTTTTATATCAATATTCATTGCATTATGGGTTGTTATTACACATTATGTCTCAATACTTATGGCTATTCTCTCTTATTTTACAAGGTTTACCATGAAGAGGGGGATGCCGGCAGCTGGAATTCTGGCTGGAAAAGGAGCAAATATTGGAAACCTATTCCGCACAGCTCCAAAAATCCTGAAACTCCACGGAAGTTATTTTTGGAATAAACACCAGAGACATCCTGGCCAGGAGGGTGGGGGCGCGCCCACCCCTACTGGGCGCGCCCCTATCTCCTGGCCCCCCTGGTGGCCCTCCGGTGCCCATCTTCTGCTATTTGAAGGCTTTTACCATGGAAAAGATCATAAGCAAGCTTACGAGACGAAACACCGCCGCCACGAGGCGAAACCTTGGCGGAACCAATCTAGGGCTCCGGCGGAGCTGTTCTGCTGGGGAAACTTCCCTCGGAGAGGGGGAAATCATCATCACCGTCATCACCAATGATCCTCTCATCGGGAGGGGGTCAATCTCCATCAACATCTTCACCAGCACCATCTCCTCTCAAAACCCTAGTTCATCTCTTGTATCCAATCTTGTATCAAAACCACAAATTGGTACCTGTGGGTTGCTAGTAGTGTTGATTACTCGTTGTAGTTGATGCTAATTGGTTTACTTGGTGGAAGATCATATGTTTAGATCCTTAACGTATATTAATACTCCTCTGATTATGAACATGAATATGCTTTGTGAGTAGTTACATTTGTTCCTGAGGACACTGGTGAAGTCTTGCTATTAGTAGTCATGTGAATTTGGTATTCGTTCGATATTTTGATGTGAAGTATGTTGTCTTTCCTCTAGTGGTGTTATGTGAACGTCGACTAAATGACACTTCACCATTATTTGGGCCTAGAGGAAGGCATTGGGAAGTAATAAGTAGATGATGGGTTGCTAGAGTGACATAAGCTTAAACCCTACCTTATGCGTTGCTTCGTAAGGGGCTGATTTGGATCCATATGTCTAATGATGTGGTTAGGTTTACCTTAATACTTCTTTTGTAGTTGCGAATGATTGCAATAGGGGTTAATTATAAGTGGGATTCTTGTCCAAGTAAGGGCAGTACCCAAGCACCGGTCCACCCACATATCAAATTATCAAAGTACCGAACGCGAATCATATGAGCGTGATGAAAACTAGCTTGACGATAATTCCCATGTGTCCTCGGGAGCGCTTTTCTCATTATAAGAAATTGTCTAGGCTTGTGCTTTGCTACAAAAAGGATTGGGCCACCTTTCTGCACTTTATTTACTTTCATCACTTGTTACTCATTACAATTTATCTTATCATCTATCCCACCATGGCCCTCGTCCACGAAGGACTTGCCTCACTCGGGTAGATCTTCATGTAGTGATCTCCTTGCTCTTACCAACTTCTTGGTTCAACTCCACATCATGATGGAGGCTCCCGAGCGACACCTAACCAATATAGGAGACACTACTCTCCAAAAGGTAATAGATGGTGTGTAGATGATGAATGAGGGAGTCCTAGACTAGGGGGTCCTCGAGTGCCGGGCTATGTGATATGGGCCGGACTAATGGGCTGTGGAGATACGAGATCAAAGACCTTCCCCTGTGTCCGGATTGGACTCTCCTTTGAGTGGATGGCAAGCTTGGCATTCAGATCATGCATCTTCCTTTCTCTATAAGCCGGCTCTGTACAACCCTAGGTCCCTCCGGTGTTATATAAATCGAAGGGTTTAGTCTGTAGAGGCAATCATAATCATAATCATACAAGCTAGACATCTAGGGTTTAGCCATTACGATCTCGAGGCAGATCAACTCTTGTAACTCCTATACTTATCAAAGTCAATCAAGCAGGAAGTAGGGTATTGCCTCCATTAAGAGAGCCCAAACCTGGGTAAACATCGTGTCCCCTGCCTCCTATTACCTTTGATCCTTAGACGCATAGTTCGGGACCCCCTACCCGAGATCTGTCGGTTTTGACACCAACATTGGTGCTTTCATTGAGAGTTCCACTGTTCCATCGCTAGAAGGCTCGATGGCTCCATCGATCACCTACAACAATACCGCCTTGAGGGAGACTTTTCTCCCTGGACAAATTTTTGTATTCGGTGGCTTCGCACTGCGCCCAACTCAAATGGCCATCTGGAGAAGATCGTCAGCTACGCCCCTGGTCATCAGATCAGCTTTGGAAATCTGAACTATGTCACTGATATCCGAGGAGACTTGATATTCCAAGGGTTCACGGCCCCAACCACAGCTCTGGCCTTAGATCCGGAGCGCATAACCAGGTTCGAAGATGGGAGTTAAAGCCCATCGGACTCTCCGCAGCTATAGAGCCTAACACCAGAGAACCGGAGGGGATTGTGTCACCGGCAGGCCCTGAGTCACTCCAGGCTCCCTTTATCATCATGAAGCCGGACTCACCTCCGGACACTAGCTCTGAACCCTCGTGGTTCGTGTCATGCGAACTCGGCCAAGGAACTTCCGTCATGCCCAACTGCACGGGCTCTCGCTTCCCTGTCCAAACCTCACTCTTAAATGAGGCCCTGGACTTAATGCGATCTCTCCATTGCAGAAGAATCACTGCCGAACTACGCCTAGCCCATACTAGGGGCTGAGAACGGGGAATTTTACATCCCGACCACGACCCACTTCATAGCCGCTGTCGAGGATTTAATGGACATGCTCGACTACGATTCCGAAGACATCAACGGTATGGACACAATACCGGACATGAGAAGAGCCAGAACCTTCCGTTCACCGGACGCTGGACGGTCACTTCCTCATATGTCGTGTACATGGTGGACACACCCAAAGAGGATGACCGCGATGGTGGGAAGAATCTAGAGGACAAGCCTATTGAAGCACCTCCGAAGCGTCGACGTCAACGACGCCGATCAAAATCACGTCGCGCAAAACACAGCATTACCGACACCGGAGACAATAATACTCCGGAGAATGCCGAAGACCAAGAAGCCCTATCGAGCCAACATCCGAACAGGATGATTTGGAGGATGGGCAAGTCTAACCCGACGATCCTGTCGGGAACGAGGGCTCAGAGGATAGTAACTACCTACCAATCTCCGGAGAGGACAAGAGCCTCAACGACGAAGATTTCATCATGCCAGAGGAACCCCTCGAACAATAGCGCTTTAAGCACTGGCTAATAGCCACGGCAAGAAGCTTGAAAAATAGGCAGCAACAGCTTCAAGCTGATTAGGATTTACTCAATAACAGATGGACTAATGTCCTGGCAGCCGAGGAATACGGCCTCGAGTGCCCAACTAAGAGTTACCCAAAGCACAAGCTGCTATCCCAATTCGACGATGAGGTCCTGGAACCTATACTGATAGCACATAATGCTGCTGACAGACCTGACCGACCACCTCGTGGCCGGGACAGAGCGACAACTCAAGCCGAACACTAGACCACACCACCTCGCCCTAGAGGTAGAGAGACAGCGGCTGCAGGATACACGTACGACCTGCGACAGGATCCGGACAATAGAGCCAGTCAGACCAAATCAATATATGGATACAGGGGGCATGTCCCAGCGCAAGAAGACGACCATCAGGCCTGGCGCGACAAGCACAACCTCACCCGGGCCGAAAACCGCATACGGACTTCATCCGAACTACGTCATGACATTGCACGATAAAGAGGCGCCGCACACCCCCTATGCTTCACCGATGAGGTAATGGAGCACCAGTTCTCAGAAGGGTTTAAACCCGTAAACATTGAATTATACGATGGCACAACAGATCCCGCAATATGGATTGAAGACTTTCTTCTACACATTCACATGGTTCGCGGTGACGATTTACACGCCATCAAATACCTCCCCCTAAAACTCAAGGGACCTACACGACACTGGCTGTACAGCCTCCCAGAAAACTCTATTGGCAGCTGGGAAGACTTGGGCGATGCCTTGAGAGACAACTTCCAAGGTACCTATGTTCAGCCCCAAGACGCCGATGACCTTAGTCACATAATCCAGCAACCCGGAGAATCAGCCCGGAAGCTCTGGGCCAGGTTCTTAATTAAAAAGAACCAGATTGTGGATTGTCCGAACGCCAAACCCTCGCAACCTTCAAACACAACATCCGAGATGAGTGGCTCGCCAAAGCATCGGCCAAGAAAAACCAAAGTCCATGGCAGCCTTTACCACACTTATGACCCGCTTTTTCGCGGGAGAAGATAGCTGGCTAGCTTGTAGAAGCAATAGCACCAGCGACCCGGGCACATCCAAAGCCAGGGATGGCAACGGCAAGCCACGATGCAACAAGCACTACTGGCAAAACAATAATGAAGACACGACGGTTAACGCCAGATTCAGTGGCTCCAAGTCCAGACAACGAAAGAAGCCATTCAAAGGAAATAAAGATGGTCCATCCACTTTGGACAGAATACTTGATCGACCTTGCCAGATTCATGGCACCCCGGATAAACCCGCCAATCATACCAACAAAAACTGTTGGGTCTTAAAAAGGCCAGCAAGCTCAACGCCGAACACAAGGGGAAAGAGCCGCCCAGCAAGGACGATGATGAAGAGCCTCGCCCACCGAACACGGGGGTACAGAAGAAAATTCCCCCCGAGGTCAAAATGGTGAATATGATCTACGTTGCTCACATCCCCAAGCGGGAGCGCAAGCGCGCATTAAGGGACGTCTACGCCGTAGAGCCGGTCGCGCCAAAATTCAACCCATGGTCGACTTGTCCGATCACCTTTGATCGAAAGGACTACCCGACCAGTATCTGAATGGAGGTTTGGCAGCTTTGGTCCTCGACCCAATCATCGACGGATTCCACCTCGTGCGAGTTCTTATGGACGGCGCCAGTAGTCTCAACCTGCTTTACCAGGACAATGCCCGCAAAATGGGTATTGATTCATCAAGAATCAAGCCCACTAAAACTACCTTTAAAGGAGTAATACCTGGTGTAGAGGCCCAATGCTCAGGCTCAATAACATTGGAAGTCGTCTTTGGCTCACCAGACAACTTCCGCAGTGAAGAATTGATCTTCGATATCATCCCTTGCCGCAGTTGTTATCACACACTGCTCGGACCAACCGCTTTCGCTCGATTCAACACGATCCCATACTACGCTTATTTAAAGCTCAAGATGCCCGGTCCACGTGCCATCGTAATAGTCAATGGAAACACGGAATGCTCCCTCCGTACGGAGGAGCACACCGCGGCTCTCGCGACCGAAGTACAGAGTGACCCTATCAAGCCGCACACCTCACCGGCCATCAAACCGTCGAACATTGTTAAATGAGTCCAGTCAGTTCCTCATGATGATAGCATGGTTATTAAAGAGCTCGACTAGCAATTTTGCCTCCATCGATCACCGCACACACCCATGGAGTTCATACCGCGCATGCATAACTATGCACTCAAAATACCTTGGGCGTCAACGGAGGCACAATACGGACATGTCTATAGTATGGTTTGACCCTATATGACCCTCCACCTTTTTCCCTTCTACCACAGGTGCATTAAAACCTATATATCCTACAGACTTACAAGGACTCTTTTTCGAGCCCAGTCTCGTACGGATACCCAAAGACCATTCCTCTTAAGAAACCTCTCTCTGCAAGACGAAAGCGTCGCAGACGTGCGGCAGGATGTCCAAAGGATTCTTTAGACCAAATCTTATTCAAAGGACCTGTATCGAGCTCTTCTCCTTATTCTTAGACCCTCGGCATGTAAAATGGCATTGGTACTTATGGTTCCCTCTGTAAGATCATGTTTTGACGTATCATTTAGATTATAGTGAGGACAATTTTTTCGGTATCGACCTTATTCATAAAATGGTATTCCGTTTCCCCAGTTGTTTCACTCATACACTTCGACACCCATTGCCAGGGGCTCTATGTGGCCACATATGTGTCGTCAAACAAAAAGCCTGAATAGCTTTATAGCACACTTTGGAGTCCTGAACTTGGCATTATATGCATCCGCTCTGAATCATGTCTACGGTCAATAGTTGGGTTGCCCGGCTCCTGTGTTTACTACCTTACATTCCGTTTGTTCAGCTAGGGTAGTAAAGGGAGAACTACTGTGATTGTGTTCTGGTTCATTCGGTCAAGCACCTTAGTAGAGAAAGCTAAAAACTGACAGTCATGATGTGGCGAAAGCTGGTCAGCCACTTGGCGACTTACTAAATCTTTAGCGATTTTTTCCGTATTCTACGAAGGACTATTTTTCCGGTCAACGTATCCGCACCCAGATAGCCGCGTACATACCAGGGCTATCTTATAGCCCCATCGTCAAACTCTTAGGGCTATCTTAAAGCCATATAGTCTGAATGCCTGGTTCGCCGCACTGACACCTCCTTTACGGACCAAGACGTTGGGTCAAGTGTGCTCATGTGCCATTCCGAACACCCCCATAGTATCTACATGGGGGCCAAAGCCGACAACTGGAAAACTCTCAGGAATACAAAAATGGCCGCACAGGAGGAAAGAACTTTCAGACAATGGCACAAATATATCGCAAAGCCTTAATATATATAATAAACACGTCCGGGTCATCCGGATACATTCATTCGAATATAATGTCGTTTGGGCATTAACCCTCTATCAAGCGAGCGCCCTCTAGGACGTCTTCTAAGTAGCGCTCTGGCGTGCGATGGTCCTTGCCTCCTGGAGGACCCTCAACTGCGATAACAGCGGCCTTAATCTTCGCCTAGTGCATCTTGATGCGGGCGAAGGCCATCCGTTCACCTTCTATGCACACTGACCGCTTGATTGCCTCAATGCGGGACAAGGCATCGATGAGTCGCCACACTAAGCCAAAATAGCTGCTTGGAATGGGTTCGGCTGGCCACAACTGGACTATGACATCCTTCATGGCCGCTCCGGACATCTTATGCAGCTCGGACCACTGCGCCATTTGGTTGTTCAACAACGCTGAGCGCTCCTGCATCACAAAGTGTGACCAGAACAGCTTCTCCGTCGCATGCCCCTCCTGTGCTCGGAAGAATTGCGCGGCATCGGCGGCACTCTTCGGGAGATCCGCAAACGCGTCTGGAGAACTCCACAGTCGATTAATCAAGGCATACCTCTGATCGCCAAACTTACACTGTAAAGGAAAGGGCTTACCAGCCGCTATCTGTCCGGCCTGTAGGATCTCCCTGTGAGCCGCTCGGGATTTGGACCTCGCCTCTTAGGCCTCCTGTAGGACCTTGGCTAGTTCGGTCACCTTAGCTATATTCTCCTCCTCGAGGAGCTCGCACCTACTAGTGGCATCCTTGAGATCTTGCTCCACTTTGGATACCCGCTCCTCGAACTGGCGCCGGGTAGCCTGTTCGGTCTTTAAATCTGCAGCCGCTTTATCAGCGGCCACATTTCTCACCCTTGCACGTTCCTTCGCTCGGGCCAGGTCACCCCTGAGGGTCTCGACCTCAGCAGCACCATCTGCAATCATGCATATAGTAGCGCGTAAGCTTCAACTTAACGTTTGCAAATTAATACAATGATGTACGACATACTTGAAACATACCTTGCGCCTCGTTGAGCCGCTTGTTAATAAGGATATTGTCCACGTTGGCCAGCTTGCAGTTTCCACTCCAATTCAGAAACTTCGGTGGCCTGAGCGGTCGCCGCTAACAATGAAGCCTGTTTTTTACCAAAAAGATAAGTATGTTATTTCCTGCAGATGTCTATAGATCCTCTGTTCACCCTTCTTCATGGGCCGAACAAAGTCTCAGGGGCTACTATCTACATACAGGCATATTTTTCATATGGAAAGCGGCTAAAGACATTACATTACATTCCTCGAAGCTTGTTAGTAGGATCGTGAAGACTTCATTCAGCCCGCTTTTAGCATACTAAATCTTCTCAACCACCATACCCATCAAGGTACAATGCTCCTCCAAGACGGACACACTTTGTAGAGCGTCCATCAGCATGTTCGGCGCCTTCGCGTTAGTAGAGGTCGCCGCTGGAATATCCGCTTTCGCCTCCCTCAGAGGGGGCTGCTGATTCGACTCTGGAGTTGTTTGTATCTCTAGAACAGTATTCGGCCGGGGGTCGGATGATCCAAGACCCCCGTTGCCGGTCTCCATGAGCGTTGCACCTGTAATGTTCTCGGTAGCCGAGGTGTTATCCTTTGGCGTCGTCTTGGTCCTCTCCCGCACTTCTCCGAAGCCTAAGAGATCCTTTGGGATGACACCTCGGTGTCATCCGCCCTTGGAGGCGGGGAAACTTGTGGAGGCATCTCGCTCTCCATCGTCTCCCGTGGAAGATCCCCTGATGACGATGATTCTTGAGGGATATCATGGGCCGGACAAAAACATATGATTTGATATTATTCTTACAATTTATAAAAGATTGGATGTATGTAAGGCAGCCTAAGGCACTTACGATTCGGCAAGGGGCTTGGCTCGAGGGTGATGCTTGGGGACAACTTTGGTGTCCGAATCCGAGTCATCCGAGAGGGATATCTTTCCCCTCTTGGACGGCCCCTCCTCCGAATCTACGGAGGCCGCCCTCTTTTTCCCTTTGAAAGGAGGGTTCTCTTCCTCCTCCTCCTCCTCCTCCTCGTCCTCATCTTCGTCTCCCTCATGAGAGGAAGGAGCCTCGGTTCCTCCGGACATAGCGCCCGAAGTATATTCGTGATGGAGGCCACCTTCGGCATCCTTGCTCTTCTTCTTCTTGTCCTTCACCGGGGCCTGGTAGGGCGCCGGGACCAGAATCGTCATCAATAGAGGCTAAGATGGGTTTTCGGGGAGCGGGGCCGGACACTAGATCCGCTCCGCCTTCTTTATCCAGCCCTATTTAGGAGATGGAATTTTCAGTACCCCTCCCTAAGATTAACGAGCTAAGTAATGTTCGGAAATATGATACTTACTAGGGATGCCGGATTGTTACAGTCGACGACCGTGTCATAAGACATCCTTGGCCACGTATTCTGCTTCTTGAAGAGCAGCTTCTAGATCCCTTTGTGCAGCAAGCCAAAGAATCACTGCAGGGTCCATGGGCCTTCCGGATTAAACTCCCAAATTTTGAGAGGCCGTCGTTGGCAGGGAAGAGCTCGGCGGATATGCATCACCCGAATCACATCAGCAAGGGTGATGTCATTTGCTATCGTGCTCTTGATATGCTTTTGCAGCATCGATACTTTGTCAGGGGATCCCCAATCTAGATCCTTGTTGGTCCAGGACGCGAGCCGCATCAGAGGTCCGGATCTGAAGGCAGGAGCAAAACCCACTTGGTACCACAGGGTTCTCTCGGATTTTTGGTTCCGCAAACCCTTGATAGGTTCGAACTCTGGGGTGTGTGTGGAGATCTCAACCTACCCAGCCTGCTTACTCGTGATCTTCCTAAGCCTATCGCGTCGAGCTCAAAGGGACAAAGAGACACAACAGTTTATCCTGGTTCGGGCCACCTCGCGGTGTAATACCCTACTCCAGCGTTTTGGTGGATTGCCTTGAGGGGCTGAGGATGAACTAATACAGGGGATGAACTGGCCTCAGGAGGTGAGGTGTTTTTAAGCTCAAGAGAGCTGGTGAGGTGGTTGGATAAGAAGGGTTCTGATCTCTTCGTCCCCCTCTTTGGTGGTGGCTAAGTTCTATTTATAGCGGCCTTGGTCCTCTTCCCAAATGTTGGCGGGAAGGGATCCCACAATGGCCAGATTTGAAGGGGGACAAGTAGGACATCCTATCTTGAGTGAAGTGGTCTTTGCCTGCGAAAAGCCTCTGGTCGTGACGCTGCGGTGGGCTCGGTGATGACCTCCATCCTGCCATCCTAGCGTTCTTGGTCTTGTTGCACTAGAATGGAAACCTTTTGCTGGTTCCTCGGGACTCCGCACCTGCGGCTTGCCTCCTTTGCACCAAAGGGGAAACTGGTGCTCTGCGCTCACTGGCACCCGCCTGGCCTTGGTCGTCATGGCTCACGTCAACTGAGCCTCATGAGGTGCACCTTGCATAGAACTCTCCGTCCCTCGGGAGTCAGCCTGAGGAGGACGATCCCCTCAGGGGTCTTGGCGTCGTCCGCCTCGCGAGGCTTGGCCCTTCGCGAGGGTCTTGAGCTGTCGATGCTGAAGCTGGGTCGTAGTAGGCCGTCCATGGAGCCGCACAGTGGGCCGCAGGCAGGCAAGTCTGGGACCCCTGTATCCAAAACACTGATAGTAGCCCCCGGGCCCAAGGCGCGCTCGGACTTGGCTTCTAGGCGAAGCCAAAGAACAAGTACGGAGCGCTGTGGGCCCTAACCACCTGCGACCTTGAACGACCCATGGCGATTGATGGGACGTTGGCGTCTCCACTTCCCCACGCCGCCTTGGCAACCGTTCGACTTGACAAGTCGATGCTGCATGCAGAAGATCATCATAGCGCGAGGTCGTGGAGGCCGGCTGTTGGCCTCCCGTTGGCTGTAAATGAGGGAGAGGGGAAGATCCTCCTTGCTCATTTCTTCCTCCGTCTTCTCGCTGCCCATTTCTTCCCCTTCTATGTCTTGCTTCCATGGCGCTGACGAGGAGGTTTTCTGCGACCGAAAAGGGGAAGGCTCCCAATGAGGGCTCAGCCTCTCCGTCTCCTAAGAGAGGCCACGACCGTCCCCATAAGCACCCCGCGACCCCTGCTGTGGCCCCCACGGGGCGCGGGCGCGCATACCCCAGGGCCGGCGTCTCTCTTGGTGCCCGCGGTGGTACCTCTTCTCGTGGCGAGAGCCACCAGCTCTGGAGTAGCCCCTACGACAAGGGGAGGTGCACCGTGGTTGCGCGCCCTCCCCACCCACGCTTCTCCTTGCTGGACGTGCTTCCAGAGTTCATGGTGTGGTCGGAGGCGCTTGCCGGCACCTTGCTCCAGCTTTTGTGCTTCTTCTCCAGCAAGCTGCCATCCTCGGGGCTCGACGGCCTCTGGCTACTGGCTGTCAGCTACTGCAGCAGGGCCTCCTGGGTGGGGATGAAGGTCGCCGCCACGGGCATGTGGTCCTAACCCGCGGCTGGCAGACATTCGCCCACGCACAAGGTCTGGGTGGGAGGTGCACCCTCCACTAAAAGTACGACGGCCAGGCGACCTCTACGTGACGGTGTTCAGGGAGGACAACCGCCATGCGAGGTGCTGCCTCGAAGACGGTAGCGAGTACGAAGGTGGTGAAGGCGAGCTTGGCCCTGACAACGTCCGCTCCTCCTCTCATGGCACAACTCTTCCTCGGGTGAGAGCTCGAGTAGCAGCGACTACGACCAGTCCCCGCGCCGTCGAGCTCGGATCGAGGGCGGCGGTGGGTTGTCCCACCACCACGCTGTGGTGAAGCTGGAGGGGAGCCCGGCATGAGCTCGGGGCCGCCGAACTTGGATTCAAGACCCCCCCCCACGGCCCCGGGCCGCTTGCGGGGGAGCTGGTGGAGTGTCGGGGCCACCTGGAGGCGCTGGTTGAGGATGCGGCGATGGCGCTGGATCCGCACGCCCTCGGGCCATCTTTATTTAGCCTTTCCTTTCTTCTGCAATTCGAAAAAAAGTAGTGTGCCCCGTGATACATCTCCATCGTATCTACAATTTTTGATTGTTCCATGACAATATTATTCAACTTTGATATACTTTTGGCAAATTTTATACTATTTTTGGGACTAACATATTAATCCAGTGCCCAGTGCCAGTTCCTGTTTGTTGCATGTTTTATGTTTCGCAGAAACCCCGTATCAAACAGAGTCCAAACGGGATAAAAATGGACGGAGAATATTTTTGGAATATTTGTGATTTTTGGGAAGAAGAATCAGCGCGAGAAGGTGCCCGAGGGGGGCACGAGGCAGGGGGCACGCAACTGACCCCCATGGGCACCCCGTAAGGCGGTTGACACTCGTCTTTTGCCGCAAGAAAGCTAATTTTTGGAGAAAAATCTGGGCGAAGGTTTCAACCCAATCAGAGTTACGGATCTCCGAATATAAAAGAAACGGTGAAAGGGCAGAATCTGGAGCACAGAAACAGAGAGAGACAAAGAGACAAATCCAATCTCGGAGGGGGCTCTCGCCCCTCCCACACCATGGGAGCCAAGGACCAGAGGGGAAACCTTCTCCCATTTAGGGAGAAGGTCAAGGAAGAAGAAGAAGAAGGGGGGCTCTCCCCCTCGCTTCCGGTGGCGCCGGAACGCCGCCGGGGGCCATCATCATCACCGCGATCTACACCAACACGGCCATCATCTTCACCAACATCTCCATCACCTTCCCCCATCTATATTCAGCGGTCCACTCTCCCGCAACCCGCTGTACCCTCTACTTGAACATGGTGCTTTATGCTTCATATTATTATCCAATGATGTGTTTCCATCCTATGATGTCTGAGTAGATTTTCGTTGTCCTGTCGGTGATTGATGAATTGTTATGATTGGTTTAATTTGCTTATGGTTATGTTGTTGTCCTATGGTGCCCTCCGTGTCGCGCAAGCATGAGGGATTCACGCTGTAGGGTGTTGCAATACGTTCATGATTCGCTTATAGTGGGTTGCTTGAGTGACAGAAGCATAACCCGAGTAAGGGGGTTGTGGCATATGGGATAAAGGGGACTTGATGCTTTAATGCTATGGTTGGGTTTTACCTTAATGATCTTTAGTAGTTGCAGACGCTTGCTAGAGTCCCAATCATAAGTGTATATGATCCAAGAAGAGAAAGTATGTTAGTTTATGTGTCTCCCACATAAAACTTGCTAGCGGTCTAGTAAAGTAGTTAATTCCTTACGGACAATTCCGCAACTCCTACCACCACTTTTCCACACTCGCTATATTTACTTTATTGCCTCTTTATCTAAACAGCCCCTAGTTTATATTTACGTGCTCTTTATTATCTTGCAAACCTATCCAAGAACACCTACAAAGTACTTCTAGTTACATACTTGTTCTAGGTAAAGCAAACGCTAAGCGTGCGTAGAGTTGTATCGGTGGTCGATAGAACTTGAGGGAATATTTGTTCTACCTTTAGCTGCTCGTTGGGTTCGACACACTTACTTATCGAAAGAGGCTACAATTGATCCCCTATACTTGTGGGTTATCACCACGCTGGTGTCTGTAATGAACTATGGCAGTTATGCCCCATTTTATGCTATGCTTATTATCTCATGGCCATGTTGTAGCGTCTGTACTCTGGGTAGGCAAGAGTGGGGTAACTTAGCTTGACGCGTTTGTATTGACTTCTCTCCTCACGAGGGTGAGGCCCTTGGTATCTGGCAAAGCCCCCGTTCCCGGCGACTCGGGAGGCGCTTCTGCCCTCGGGAGGTGGTGTAGATCCGCTGCAGAGCTGTTTAGAGAAAGAAGCTTGTATAGCACCTCATTCCTTTCCACACGAGCCTCCTGTCGTAGGTTATTTGTCGCCTAATGCACTGCGTCGAGCTGCCCGGGGGGCACGGACATGAGGGGTGCTAGTGCCCGTGAGCTTGATCGAGGGCTCCTCGCGATTATAAGCCCAAAGCACTGGGGCAGCGGGGTTCGGCGCGGTGTGCACGCACGAGGGCAGGCCCCAGGCGCCCACACCTGCTTAACCCCCCACGCGCGAGGAAGAGAGATGGGCAACTGCCACATCTTCCTTGCCCTTAGGCTAAGAGCAAACGAAACAGGAGGAGAAAAATCCAACTCGGTGAACCAAAGCACGAAAGCACCAACTCCATTCAAGATCACTAAAAGACTGCAAGCAACTTCGGAAAGCAAATGAACAGCCGCGTCTGGCACCTAATCTAGTCTTCTCACCAGCTTGGAGCTAAGTACTACCACTAAGACGTGGGAGAGAGCCCCCGTGAGGCCCCAGGGTGTCTCTCGGGAGACTCCGGGGCATGTACAACCCCACTCATTATTACTTGAGAGTGTCACGAGCGGAGACCTTCACAGGCCGGAGCCTTGCTTCATGGATAGAACTTTCGGAGGTGCTGGATGTTCCAGGCGTTCTGGATGGGGACCCTGTCCTGTGTCTCCAGGTGCGCGGCGCCAGGCCTGGAGACACGGGCAATCCTAAATGGGCCCTCCCACATGGGAGAGAGCTTGTGCAGCCCCTCCTTAGAGAGCACCCGCCTCAGGACGAGGTCGCCCACCTCGAACGTCCTGGAGCGGACACTTCGGTAGTGGTACCGCCGCAGTGCCTGCTGGTACCTTGCCGCTCGGAGCGAGGCTTGACAGCGACATTCCTTCCCCAGCACGAGATCCAT
>NC_057801.1:639687130-639717681 GCF_018294505.1 Triticum aestivum
ACGCGCCTCGTTGAACCCAAGGACCCGCATGGAGCAATGCTTGACATCGTGTGGGAGAACCGCTTCAGCTTCGTAGATGAGGAAGAACGACATCTCTCTCCTTGGCTTGGTCGTGGTGATGCGGATGGACCACATCACGGACTGGAGGTCGTCGAGCTAGCCCCTGTCGCAAGCCTCGAGCTTCTTCTTGAAGGTCCTTATCTTGAGGCCCCTCAGGACCTCGGCATTGGCGTGCTCGGCTAGGCCGTTGCTCCTGGGGTGTGCCACTGAGGCGTAGCATATATGCGTTCCAAGGTTAGCACAGTATGTTTTGAAAAGGTTTCTAGTGAACTGCGGGCCATTGTCGGTAATGATGCGGTTAGGGACCCCAAACCGGCTCACGGGGCCCTTGATGAACTTGATGGATGATCCAGCTGGGATTGTGCAAACGGCTTCCACCTCCGCCCATTTGGTGAACTTGTTGATGGCAACGTAGAGGTAGCGGTAGCCCCCTGGTGAGGGAGTCCTGGATTAAGGGGTCCTCAGACGGCCAGACTATGTAGCGTGGGCCGGACTGGTGGGCTATGAAGATACAAGATAGAAGACTCTCTCTCGTGTATGGATGGGACTCTCCTTGGCGTGGAAGGCAAGCTTGGCGCCTGGATATGAAGATTCCTTTCGCGGTAACCAACTTTGTACAACCCTAGTCCCCTCCGGTGTCTATATAAACTGGAGGGCTTAGTCCGTAGAGGCAATCATAATGATACATGCTAGACTTCTAGCCATTACGATCTCATGGTTGATCAACTCTTGTAATACTCATATTAATCAAGATCAATCAAGTAGGAAGTAGGGTTTTACCTCCATAGAGAGGGCCCAAACCTGGGTAAACATCGTGTCCCCCGCCTCCTATTACCATCAACCTTAGACACACAGTTTGGGACCCCCTACCCGAGATCCGCCGATTTTGACACCGACATTGGTGCTTTCATTGAGAGTTCCGTTGCATCGTCACCAAAAGGTTTGATGGCTCCGTCAATCATCTACAACAATGCAGTCCTAGGGGAGGTTTTCCTCCCCGGACAGATCTTCGTATTTGGCGACTTTATACTGCGGGCCAACTCGCTTGGCCATGTAGAGTAGATCGACAGCTACGCCCTTGGCCATTAGGTCAGGTTTGGAAGCTTGAATTATGTTGTCGATATTCGTGGAGACTTGATCTTCGACGGATTCGAGCCCATGGCAGCCGCTCACTGCCACCACGATGAACATGACCTAAATCTGTCATCGGACCGTACCCAGGAGATAGCGCCTATAACTGCTCTGGCCCTAGATCCGAGGATAGGAAGCTCAACCCCGCCATGGAAGCCGCAGACTCAGCGGCGTTAGAGCCACACACAGATCCAACCTCGAGTGGGGCCTGTGTCACCGGAACCTCGGTTCGTCTCCGGCCATAGGTTCCGGACCACGTGCGTCCGCGCCCATCGAACCTGATCGGGCGCCGATCGTTGAGTTCAGCTCCGCGGACATCTTCCGACACTCACCTTTAGGCGATGTGCTAAACTCATTGAAAACCATCACCTTCTCAGGGGACTCTCAGCCGAACTATATCCGGTTTGGATTAGAAGATGATGACGGAGAATTCCGCTTCCCACCCACCACCCACTTCATAGCCACTGTCGAAGACTTAAACCGACATGCTCGATTATGGCTCTGAAGACATCGACGGTATGGACGACGATGCCCGAGAGGAGCAGGCACAAAAACCACTGCTTACAGGGCGCTGGACGACCACCTTCTTGTATGACATATAGATGGTGGATACACCAAAAGAGAACAATGGCGACAATGAAAACGATGCAGTCGAAGATAATACTACTGAGATACAACCAAAGGTCGATGTCAACGGCGAAGCTCTAAACCACGCTGTGGAAAAAATAGCAATACCGACACAGGAAAAAATAATACTCCAGACAATGCTGAAGACAAAGCCAGCCTCCGAACATGACGAATGGGAAGATGGGTGAGTTAGCCCTGATGAACAAGCCATGAACAAAGACTCAAAGGATAGTAACTACCTTCTGCTCTCTAAGGACGAGGTGAGCCTCGACAACGAGGATTTTATCCTGCCTGAGGAACCTCTCAAGCAGGAGCACTTTAAGCGGCAGCTAATAGCCACTGCAAGGAGCCTGAAAAAGAAGCAATAACAGCTTCAAGCTGATCAAGATCTGCTCAACGTTAGATGGACTAATATCCTAGCAGCCGAAGAATACGACCTCGAGCGCCCAACCAAAAGTTACCTGAAGCACAAATTGTTACCCCAATTCGATGACAAGGCGTTGGACCCTATCCTACCAGCGCATAATGCGGCTGACCGACCACCACGCGGTCGGGACAAAGCGGCAGCTAAGGCCAAACACCAGCCCACACTACCTCACCGTAAAAACAGAGACACAACAGCTCGGGGATACACATATGACCTATGGCATGACCTGGAAAATAGAGCAGGTCAGACCAGATCGATCTATGGACCGCGGGGGCATGCCCCGATGCGCGATGATGGCCATCCGGCCGGACGTGACAAACATAAACACGCCCGGGCCGAAAACCGCAGACGAACTCCATCCGAGCTACGTCGCGACTTGGCCCGATATAGAGGCGCTGCACACCCCCTCTGCTACACTGATAAATTAATGGAACATGAATTCCCGGAAGGGTTTAAACCCATGAACAATGAATCATGTGATGGAACAACAGACCCCACAGTATGGATTGAAGATTTCCACCTCCATATCCACATGGCCCGTGGTGATGACCTCCACGCCATCAAATTCCTCCCACTAAAACTAAAGGCGCCAGTGCGGCACGGCCTGAACAGCCTCCCTGAGAACTCCATCGGTAGCTGGGAAGACTTGGAAGATGCCTTCCGCAATGACTTCCAAGGTACATATATTCGGCCTCCGGACGCCGATGACCTAAGTCACATCATCCAGCAGCCCGAGGAGTCGGCCAGGAAGCTCTGGACTAGGTTGTTAATCAAAAAGAACCAAATTGTCGATTGTCCGGATGCCGAAGCCCTCGCGACGTTTAAACATAGCGTCCGATATGACTGGCTCACCCGCCACCTCGGTCAAGAAAACCCAAGATCCATGGCTGCCCTTACCACTCTGATGACCCGTTTTTGCGTGGGAGAAGACAGCTGGCTCGCTCGTAAAAGCAACAACACCGATGATCCGGGTACTTAGAAGCTCGAGACGGCAACGACAAGACACGACACAATAAAAACAAGCATCACAATAACAATGAAGGAACGCAAGACATGGCGCTCAACGCCAGATTCAGTGGTTCCAAACCCAGTCAACAGAAAAAGCCATTCAAGGCAAACAGAGTGTCAGGACCCCGATCCTAAGTCACACCGATCTAGCATGTAACACATCATATCACTTTGCGGCCTCACGCATGATATTCCCACGGGTGCCACCTTACCTGGCCCTGGACCGTTTGCGCATTTTGGCTCACGTATATGATAGTGCCGCTAGCATCCATATGAAAAAGAACCTGGGCTGACATGGCTAGTCGTGAACCCAAAGTGGCACTAACTTACAGGGACAGGCATACATGACCCAACAACGAACGTGTCGGTCATCAGCGAGTGAATCTGGGCTGTAGCAACTGGGCTAGCAGGACTCCGGTAAACCGGGTTGTAGCAGGCTAACAGGACTCCGGCAGACACCGCGTGACATTCCCCGAAGGGACAGACAAATGAAAAAGTCTGAGAAGCCTGACTATCTACCAGATCCTACCAAGGGCACAAGATCGTAGCTGAGGTAACAAGCTAAACGTCAAAGTCCACTCGAAACTACTAGCGAGACTGAAGTCTCTCTGCAAAAACATAAATTAAGCAACGTGAGTACAAATGTACCCAGCAAGACTTACATCAGAACTAACTACATATGCATCATTATCAACAAAGGGGATGGTGGGGTTTAACTGCAGCAAGCCAGCTTCGACTCGGTGGCTATCCTGAAATACGATGGCAAGTTACTCCTTTGGGGTGGCGCACACGAGTCCACATTTTCACCATATCAATACACCACTATGGATCCTCTCCGTCTCCCTACGACAACGCCATCCATAGCACTAACGCTTATCTTGCGTATTTTAAAGTATCCACTTTCACTTGTCTATGAACTGTACAGGCAACCCAGAAGTCCTTTACCGCGGACACGGCTATTCGAATAGATCATATTAACCCTGCAGGGGTGTACTTCTTCACACACGCTCTCACCACTTACCGCCGTTTACACGACATGTACTCGGCAACCTTCAAGCGGAAGCCCAGCGAGGGTGTCGGCCACGACTTGACTAACCACACAAGTCTCTCGTCCAGGTTTATCGCCTATTTGGGTTCCATCCGCAAGGAGATCCGGCCGGGGTGTCGCTCACGGCCCCAAATGATGTGAGCAGGGTTCCCAAGCCCACCATCCGGGTGCCACTTGGTACACCGTGCCACTGTGCCTAGTCTATCCCAAGCCCACCTATATCGGGTGCCACTTGGTAGACTACTAACACAACCTACAAACACCAGAAACTAGTTGCAACTCCTAGACAGAGATCATGTTGATTAATAAGTCGGGAGGGGTCGAGTTACCGGAACTCAATGTGTGGTAGTAACTGTTCATGGATCACAAACATAGAACTCAGTTCCTGAGGACGGCTGCAATGAGACAACCCACCATGTACTCCTACATGGCCTCTCACCGCTACCTTTACCAAATCGTGTTCACACACTTAGCTCACACATAGTAGGACATGTTTATACACCCGATGAATCAGACCTGACTCAACTCTAAGCAGTAGCAGGCATGACAAACAAGCATGAATGAGTAGGCACATCAGGGCTCAAACAACTCCTACTCATGCTAGTGGGTTTCATCTATTTACTATGGCAATGACAGGTCATGCAGAGGAAAGGGGTTCAACTACCGCAGCATGTAACAGTTGAGTCGTTATTGTCCTAATGCAGTAAAAGAGAGCAGGAGCGAGAGAGTGGGATTGTATCGGAATGAACAAGGGGGTTTTGCTTGCCTGGCACTTCTGAAGATAATATAGTTCTCCATCGGTGTCATCGAATAATCATCGGAATCACGTTTGCTGAGAGGGGACAAACACCGGCAACAGAGAAGAAATACAATCAATGCAATGCATAATATGATGCATGATATGACATGGCAAAATGAGTGTGTTGGGCTAATGCATCTACAACCAGGGTGGTTTGAGCTCATTTGAATCAAAGATTCATATGCAAACTCAAGGTATGGGTTTATAAAGTGCATTATCATGTTTTGATATAAACAGCAGGTTTAAGTTGCTTAAACATGCATGAAACCAGTGCAGATGGATAGACTGGATTTTTCTGATCATTTTTCATATATAAATTATTTCATTCTGAGTTACGGTTGAATTTATATGAATTTTAGAAGTTTAAGCCTTTTTCTGGATTTTCTGAATAAATAGAATTAAATTAATTCTAGAAAAGGATTACTGCGTCAGCCTGACGTCAGTGTGACGTCAGCAGTTCAACAGAGCTGCCCCGGGTCAAACCTGACCCGTGGGGTCCACTGGCAGTGACAAAGTGCTGGCCAGTGTCGCTGACAGGTGGGTCCGGGTCAACAGAGACGTCATCAAGTCAACCACGCATGTGGGCCCAGTCAACAACCGGGTCAGCGCAGTCAAAGCTGACGCGTGGGGCCACTGTGGTTAGTTAAACCTAAACAGGAGCTAAACTAATATTGATTAAGGGCATGGGGCACTTGTGTCATTGGCCCAGGGGGTTGTTTAGTGGGGGATTAGCCGCTAATCACGCGGCCACGTCGGCGTGGCCGGAGTTAGGCTGCCGGCGACCATCTAGTGCGGCAGCGTCGCTCGTCCCGGCGATTCCGGCGACGAGAGGAGGCGGGGTTGCTCTTGTTGGAACGCCCGCGTTGCGGCGCATCCAACGGTGGCCGCGGCTGGAGCCTTGGTGAAGCGAGTCGGCACTAACGACGGCAAAGGCGGCTGCCGGAGCACGGGCAACGACGTAAGTGGCATCGCGGCATGCTAACGAGCGAGGTTAGGCACTGGGGGGCCTCTACGGGTCGTGACGAGCTCAATGGGTGCACGCCCGTGACCAAATAGTTACCGGGGCCACACCGGCGACGAGGCTAGGCGGCAGCGCGATTCGGTCAGCAAGGGGGCGATGGCTACAGGGCATAAATGATCTCGGGGAGAGGAGGTTACGACGCGGGAGCTCATGGTGGTTACAGAGGTCGTCGAAGCGGGCTCGGGGAAGGCTTGACGGCGTCGGAATCGACAGCGGCGATCCTCGGTGGCCGAGGAGGGTAACGACAGAGCTAGCGGCATCCAGGGGCTTCCGGCACCTTTCATCTGGGTGAGGATGAAGAGGGGGATGAGGCGGAGCTTTCTGGGGCGTTGGCGACGCGGGGCGGTGGCTATGGCCGCGGCGAACGGCGTCAGTGGCGATGGTGGCGCTCGGGCACGAGTTGCAGAGCGAGAGAGAGAGGAGGGGATGAGGACGAGGGAGTGGGCGAGAGGGTCCAGGGTGATGCATGGCGTCGTCCAAACGCATCGGGGTAGCGGTGGGAAGCAAGAGGTGGCCGGGGGCTCTCGGGCGCGCGCCACGCCTCGCCTCTGCCTTCTGGCAGAGGTGGGAGATGACTGGCAGCGGCGCTGGGCTGGGCCGGCCAGGTGGGCTGCCTACTGGGCCGTCCAGGTAAGCCAGGTAAGTTTCTCTCTCTCTCTCTTTTATTTCCTGTTTTCTATTTTTTTGTAACTTCAGGGCTTTATTAAAAATGTCAGGGCATTTCCAAAAATCATAAAACTAATCATGACTACTGTTTGGAATATATCCAACAGTAAACATTTTAGTTTATGATTATTTGAGCATTTAAAATGTTTAATAACATTTAAATGCCCAAATGCAAATACTATAAGATTTAACTTAGAGCCAAAATATGTCATGGAAAAATGTGCAACACCTCTGGTTATTGCTTCTAGCATTTTCCAGAAAGGATGAACATTTTTTAAAGCCATTTGGATTCACTGAAATTATTTTAGTTGAACCTAGTGAATTCCTTTGATGCTAGGGTTTAGGCAATCCCCATTTCAGGTTTAAAAGAAATTTAAACATGATGCAACGCAAGACTAACTAGACCAGGGCATAACAGATCTACGGATGTGACAGCTCACCCCCACTAAACAAGAATCTCGACCCGAGATTCAAGACGTGAGGTAACAAGACAGAAGGGACACAAATCTAGCACAAACTTCATTATTCAGGTTGCACTTCATAAGAACGTTGATTTGATCCTCATCTTTGTCCGGACGTCTTGCTCTGAGAACTCCAACCAAAATGACAACGAGAAGAAAGGAAAAACTCTAGAAGAATCAGTCTTCTCGAAGATCGAACAACTCAGGATCAACTCACGGAATGAGACATAGCAACATCTCTCGAGCTGAGACACGAAGCATACGCTCGAAGGGATGGAGTGAAACGGATGACGAAGGTTCACTAGGTAGACAACAATTCCACACTTGAGGAGATGGTGAATGGTTTCAAGATAGCGATGAAATAATTGCCATGATTCCATAACGGGGCACCTTAGGGAAGCCGACTCGTAGAATTATTCCCTTAAGTGGAAAAAAGGATTACTTTTGATGCATGGATCATCGAAACTCTCTAAACCAACCCAAGGAAAATCACAAATGGTCACTTGAAGGAGTTCAAAAGAATGACATGCTCGGACTAGAATGGATGATGTGGATTACCTTGTTGAAGACAACGCAAGGGATGATTTTGCTTGCGCATTCCCTGAAGAACTTGAGCATTTCCATATTCATCAACGTTTTACCAACATCCGTGTCAAGGATCCTGGCAACACAACATACTATCATGATGGATAGTGATGGACGATGCAGATGCATAGGAAGATAACAGCTTCTCAGATTTCACCTTAGTGAGGCCAAGGAAACAAAATCTGGATGATCGACTGAGAGACATTTAGCACTCCGCTTCTAATGTTCTCCTTGATGTGCTAGCGCCACCCATTTATTAAACTGGGTTGATATATAGGACATCAAGTAAAGGTCGGACTTCGGGAACACAAAAATCATAAGAAATAACTACGGAAATAAATCCATAAGAAATCCTCATGGGGGGTGGCCAACTTCCTCAATCAAGATACTACAATAATAGATCTTCCGGCTAGGTGTGTCGGCCAGAACATCAACCTTGTCGGGACCTACATCATAGATCTTAGAAATGTTCCAACCATCATATCTGCCTGAGATTCAGATCTGGTTGGTAACAGGAATTTTCAGACAACATGTCTAGAAAAGAAAGGTTGCAACACAAGTCGATGAGATGACGTTGCGAGATTCTCGGGAAATGAACTATGATAGCAAGCTCCAAAACATGAGCTGGTTCTGCTACACACATGTGACCATGTTGTCCCAGACAAACATGATCACATGGTAGTCTTACAATAAAACACTACCGAGTTCCGGTGGGGAATCATCATCGAGGATATCAAATTCCTTGCATAAGGTATACTCTTAAGAAGGAGCTTCTTCTCCTTGAACAAAACAATAAGTGGCTTGGTGTCCTACGGAATCCATATGGAGTGGAGGTAATTAATCTACCAAACCATAGTATACTTTGCACATGCATGACTGACTTGGGACGATTCCAGAGGAAGCAAAACTAAATTTCTCAAATTCATGGCGGCAACTTACACCTAATGCACGTGAACTTGGAGAAAGTCACTTCTTTCATCCGAACATATACTTCATGAACGGAGCATGAAGAAAATGCTTACACAAGTTTTCCAACACCAGCAAGATGTTCAACACGAATCATGGAGGAGACAAAATGCCGCTAATGGGCCAGGAACTCATCGGAGTTTCCATATCACTGGACTTCCACCATTATGTGAACAATGTGATAGTATTGGTCAGACCAAAAGATGTAATGGTTTATGCTCGAGGAATCAACCACGAGTAAGACAACATTACGAACATCATTGGTTCTGATTTGATTTGAGGATAACCCATACTCAAATCAAAGTTTTGGCAAGACAATAGATCCAATAATTGACCACGAGGTTCAATCAGGGAAGATATCGTCTATCTTCAACACACACATACAAGGATATCCCTTTGAAATGAACTAAGTCAGGTAAGCTTTTATCCTCCAACTCTCCAAGTTGTTGTTTAGCTTAACCAACTGGCTCAGGGTATCCAACACAGATTCTTGGAGAAAGGGTGGTTTCGAAAACCAACATGATCATGAACTCAACATAGCGGTCAGGTGACAACCTGGTGATACTTCCGAGAAGATATTCGGAAAATCATGAACCACCGACATGTTACTAAGCTCGAGAACAATCTTGCTTTTCAAGGCAAGACAATATGAACAATGAGCGAGGATTTGACCAAATCCTAACTCATCAATCGAAGGGTGCACCGAAATAAGGACTAGGTAGCACGAACAGTCTTAGAATGATGATTCAAGAACCAACATGCTAAGAATGAAATTATTGTCCTTTAACTACCAAGCAACAAGGTTGCTAGGAGTATTGATTTCACACATCACGATTCACTTGTCGACATTCCGGTTGCAACAACACGGGAACCGAGAAATGAATAATGATGGAGAGAGTATCACTGTATCAAGAGTTCATAGGATGGTGTGCAATTCCCATGATATTCTTGATATAAAGATGGCAATACTCCAAGGTAGAACAGAACAAAAGCTGGATTGGCATTTTGATCTGCGAAGTACAACTACTGTGACCCAATCCTGGAAATGGATAAGGTACTGGAGTTTGTTTCTCCTAGTCATCCCGAATAGGATGGCTTGATAGACCACAAAGGTAATAGGCATCGATGAAGGAATGCACGCATACACCTGACTATCAATTGATAGACAAGGGTCAGAAGAATTAAAGAGGGACAACTCAAAAGAACATACGATTTTCTGAGTTGTGGATGCATGGATTAGCATGTCGAACGAGTTCAACATATTTCTTCCGCATAACCCATGCAGAAAGGTTGAACTGGCAGAGTCGCAATATAGAATGGAGAACCCATCGAGAGCGCTCCTGTTGTGATCTTTTGATCCAACAAACTTCTGCCATAAGTGGTTCATGGTATTTGGAAGAAGGGAATACCACGAACCTCGAGGACTATCACAAAGGTTACTAATATCCTAAAGGAACTAGAAAACACTATCAACATGAAATAAGTAGGGTGAATCTCGGGTTCAAGAACCCAGGAATAGAAAGCCTACTAACTAAATGGCATCACGGGATGCTTTCGAGAATGACGGCCAGAATCATCACACTGGGAACACAAATCATGTCTAGCTTACTAGATGATCCCCTAAGACACCTAGGGTCATAATAATAATTCCAACATATATGTCGAGGCAATAAAATACCTCAACTCAACAATTAATGTGATTAACTTGGCCTAAAGGAACATCGAAACCAGAGGGAAAGGATTTTGCGAATGTATCAGATTGTTTAGAAACCTGGGTCGACTCGGACAGCATAACGACTATAAATGCTCAAAAGGATTTGAGACATACTGCAAAAATGGTGGCATAACCACTCAGACGCACAAATATCAAGGTTTCGAGATCAACAGTTAACATACGAAAGTAGTAGAAACTGAACTAGGGCTTAAGTCGAACAATCTTATAAGTCTATGGATTAGTAACACGTGATCCTGATAGAAAGAAGAGAAAGCCTAGTTTCTTAACCCCGTAGGAAAGATATGATGACTCGGATCAGAAGGCATAAGGTATAAGGAGTAAAAAGAGCATTACGTTCCATCCCACAATCAATTCCCTTATATAACTAAAGAATTTCTAGACTCAACTTCGATCAGTTTGGCTTGGTAATCCTACAGGCAGTTAAGCTCTAATACCAAAGCTGTCAGGACCCCGATCCTAAGTCACATCGATCTAGCATGTAACACATCATATCACTTTGCGGCCTCACGCACGGTATTCCCACGGATGCCACCTTACCTGGCCCGGGACCGTTTGCGCATTTTGGCTCACGTATATGATAGTGCCGCTAGCATCCATATGACAAAGAACCCGGGTTGACATGGCTAGTCGTGAACCCAAAGTGGCACTAACTTACAGGGACAGGCATACATGACCCAACAACAAAAGTGTCGGTCATCAGCGAGTGAATCCGGGCTGTAGCAACTGGGCTAGCAGGACTCCGGTAAACTGGGCTGTAGCAGGCTAACAGGACTCCGGCAGGCACCGCATGACATTTCCCCGAAGGGACAGACACAGGAACGAAGAAGGACACATGCCGGCCAGCCTAAGTGTTCTGGAGCAGTAGCAAGCTACCATGGCTCAGTGGAAGCACTAGGAGACATTTCCCGGTAAGAGAGGCTACCAAGGATAAACAACTAGGTTGTCAGATCCCACACATACCAAGCATTTCAATAACATACACACAATATGCTCGATATGTGCAAATACAACATGGCATCACAACATGACTCTACGACTCAAGTATTTTATTCAATGGGCTCCGAGGAGCGAGATATTACAAACATGGGTCTCATGACCCAACATTCAGAGCACACAAGTCAAGCATAAGCGGAAGCTTAGCATGTCTGAGTACAGACATCTACAAATGAAAAGGTCTGAGAAGCCTGACTATCTACAAGATCCTGCCAAGGGCACAAGATCGTAGCTGAGGTAACAAGCTAAACGTCAAAGTCCACTCGGAACTACTAGCGAGACTGAAGTCTCTCTGCAAAAACATAAATTAAGCAACGTGAGTACAAATGTACCCAGCAAGACTTACATCAAAACTAACTACATATGCATCATTATGAACAAAGGGGATGGTGGGGTTTAACTGCAGCAAGCCAGCTTTGACTCGGTGGCTATCCTGAACTACGACTGCAAGTAACTCTTTTGGGGTGGTGCACACGAGTCCACATTTTCACCATATCAATACACCACTATGGATCCGCTCCGTCTCCCTACGAGAACGCCATCCATAGCACTCACGCTTATCTTGCGTATTTTAAAGTATCCACTTTCACTTGTCTATGAACTGTACAAGCAACCCAGAAGTCCTTTACCGCGGACACGGCTATTCGAATAGATCATATTAACCCTGCAGGGGTGTACTTCTTCACACACGCTCTCACCACTTACCGCCGTTTACACGACATGTACTCGGCAACCTTCAAGCGGAAGCCCAGCGAGGGTGTCGGCCACGACCTGACTAACCACACAAGTCTCTCGTCCAGGTTTATCGCCTATTCGGGTTCCATCCGCAAGGAGATCCGGCCGGGGTGTCGCTCACGGCCCCAAACAATGTGAGCAGGGTTCCCAAGCCCACCATCCGGGTGCCACTTGGTACACCGTGCCACTGTGCCTAGTCTGTCCCAAGCACACCTGTACTGGGTGCCACTTGGTAGACTACTAACACAAGCTACAAACACCAGAAACTAGTTGCAACTCCTGGACAGAGATCATGTTGATTAATAAGTCGAGAGGGGTCGAGTTACCGGAACCCAATGTGTGGTAGTAACTGTTCATGGATCACAAACACAGAACTCAGTTCCTGAGGACGGCTGCAATGAGACAACCCACCATGTACTCCTACATGGCCTCTCACCGCTACCTTTACCAAATCTTGTTCACACACTTAGCTCACACACAGTAGGACATGTTTACACACCTCCAATTCATCCCCGATGAATCAGACCTGACTCAACTCTAAGTAGTAGCAGGCATGACAAACAAGCATGAATGAGTAGGCACATCAGGGCTCAAACAACTCCTACTCATGCTAGTGGGTTTCATCTATTTACTGTGGCAATGACAGGTCATGCAGAGGAAACGGGTTGAACTACCGCAGCATGTAACAGTTGAGTCGTTGTTGTCCTAATGCAGTAAAAGAGAGCAGGAGCGAGAGAGTGGGATTGTATCGGAATGAACAAGGGGGTTTTGCTTGCCTGGCACTTCTGAAGATAATATAGTTCTCCATCGGTGTCATCGAATAATCGTCGGAATCACGTTTACTGAGAGGGGACAAACACCGGCAACAGAGAAGAAATACAATCAATGCAATGCATAATATGATGCATGATATGACATGGCAAAATGAGTGTGTTGGGCTAATGCATCTACAACTAGGGTGGTTTGAGCTCATTTGAATCAAAGATTCATATGCAAACTCAAGGTATGGGTTTATAAAGTGCATTATCATGTTTTGATATAAACAGCAGGTTTAAGTTGCTTAAACATGCATGAAACCAGTGCAGATGGATAGACTGGATTTTTCTGATCATTTTTCATATATAAATTATTTCATTCTGAGTTACGGTTGAATTTATATGAATTTTAGAAGTTTAAGCCTTTTTCTGGATTTTCTGAATAAATATAATCTATTATATTATTAAAACAAGAGACAAACAAAGCATTACGTTCTTCCACATATATTGAATTATATTAACCGTTAATTTTTTATATTAACGGCTGAGATTCAAAACAATTTGCATTACATACAAATAGTATTCTTTGGTACAAACGCGATTGACATGTCACGTACAAAGAGTTTCACATGTTTTTGGGCCACCTCATATAAGAAAAAAACAAAGAGTTCCACACGTTTTTGGTCCACCTCATATATAAGAAACAAAAAGCATGTCACGTATATGTACATGCCATATTAACACCCAGGCGAACAGGTTATGCATTGCGTGAGATGCATGCATACCCAGCCGGACAAGAGTCTAAATTAGACACGGGCATCAACACATGCACGCATATGGAACTTGACCCGGACTCTCGGCCACGGCAGGCGGCAGGCATAAATCTACCTAACTGGCTGTAAGCCACGCCACTTGCAAGGCGCCAACGATGACTGGATATTTCAAGCTCCATTGGAAAATTTCAATTATAAAAAAAGTGGAAAATAAAATAATCTGATCATGTTTCAGTATTCAAATCAAAGTACACATACATCCGAACTATACTTGGTCACAATGGACACCATTCGGCCGCACAGCTTGGCGGGTCAATTAGAGAATAAGAATGGCAGGAAGGTGCAAATCACCACGTATGGGTAACATACTACTACCTCCATCACGAAATAGATCGCATACAAATTCAGTTAAAAAGTTAATGCCATCTAATTTTGACCAAGTATATATACAAAAATATTAAGATAAAAAATATCAATATATCCACTATTAGATATATTTTCATAATATATTCATTGAATATTGTAGATTTTGATATTTCCTCTTATATATTGGTAAAACATAGGGGGGAATGATTTTTTGACTGGGTTTATATACTTTTTGACTGGATTTATATGCCATGTATTTTAGGACGGAGGAAGTAATGAATAAGTTGAAGGCTTACAATATATTATGTGGTAACTTTGCATGACTTGATTGCGGCATATGCATGTTTTCTCACAATAGAGAGTATAAACTAATACCAAAATTTGAGGACCATCCAAGAGCACTACAAGCATGCAAGGATAAAAATGAAGAAAATACATCAGCCAATCGTAGTTACAAAATAGAACGCTACAACTTACATAGCTAATAGTGAGGTGTGATATCTCTTTAGCAATCTTTATTTAATAATGGCTATGTGACAACGATAGGATGAGCAAGATATGTATGTATGGTAGCATCTCACAGTATGACGTTCAGAAAAAACATTATGTAAATAAGGGTGTAAGTACGTAAAAAAGGGGAATGTAACTAAGGTTTAGGTGCAAGACATGAATGTGCAAATTTTGTGCTGATAATTTCTGATAATTATTTATGTAAATAGAAGGGGCGGAAGATAGTATTAAACTATAGTTTTGTATGACTAGCCATTGCCTGACATGTATTCAGTTTTCTATCATTGAATAAGGTCTTTGCTGGCATCCAAATACACAGTTATTATAATGCCTTAGATGACCAAGAAATACTGTACGTGATGATTAGTAAAACAATCAAGTGTGGAAGAATTATGAGGCACGAGTGTGTACAAACAAAAATAAAAACTACAATACAACCAATATGAGGCAGGCAGAAGGAGAGAACACAAAGTCTTTCTACAAAATAAATAAATGCTTAGATGTAATTCTTAGTGTAAAATTCCTCAAGAGAGCGATGATGGTAAGACAAAAACCAACAGACGCGTATACGTGGAAGAGAAAACTTAAATTATGAAACTCTAATTGTGTACATGGCGCACCATACAATGCCTTGAGCCTTTTAATTTACAAACTAACGATGTGTCGATGAAATTCTCAGTGTAAAAAATTGCCGCCAACAATTGAGAGAAGAATAAGTAGACAATTTCTCTATGTGTGCAAGTAAAATTATCACACAAACCAAAATTATGTTGTAGGTGCAAGAATAAAAAGTTGGAAGCAACAAAACATGTCAAGTGTAAAAATAATTAGTTGGGCTTTACAGCAGGATGGGCACGATAATCAAGAAAAATGAGCAAGTTAATTATAACACATGAGAATATCTTAGCAATTTTTGATGAATATACACAATATTATAATGCCTTGAATGACCAAGAAATATTGTAATATGATTAGTAGAAATATAAAACGTGGAAGAATTATGAGGCACGAGTGTGTACAAACAAAAATACACCACTGGAGTACAATACAACCAATATGGGGCAGGCAGAGGGACAGAACACAAAGTCTTTGTACAAAAAACCCCAATATTTAGATGCAATTCTTAGTGTAATATTCCTCAAGAGAGAGTTGATGATAAGCCAGAAACCAACAGATGCACATTCGTGGAAGAGAAAACTTAAATTATAGAGCTGTAATTGTGTACATGGCCCACCATACAATGCCTTGAGGCTTTTAATTTACAAACCATCGATGTATCGATGAAATTCTCAGTATAAAAAATTTGCCGCAAACAATTGAGAGAAGATAGACACCAATAGATGCAGATAAATGGGAGATAAAAAATAGAAAATATAACAAACTACAGGTTCGTGCAATGGCTAAACGTGTCTTGGGTCCTCTGGTGACACACACCACGGTCTTATGAACCAACTAACATCTGAAAAATGAAAAGGCGTACTCCTTCCACCAGTCCCACTACTGTTCCTAAAGATTTTCATCTTGGCTGCAACAATTTCCTATATTTTGAATGGGACATAAATGCCCCCTCTATTTCTATTTTTTCAGCATATTAGTTTTGTGGTAACTCAAACTTTATAAAGTTTGACAATGTTTATAGAGAACTATATAGACATTTACAATAACAAATATATGTGGTGTAAAAATACAATAGTATTGATTCGGCATTGTAGATGTCAATACATTTTCTATAAGGTTGGTCAAAGTTTACAAAGTTGGACTTCAGTCAAAACTCATATGCATAGTAAATAAAAACGAAGGTAGTATTTATGTAGTGGCAACTTAAATAAGACTAATTTTTTTGATTGGCACAAAATGACTAGAGATGAAACAATTAAAATAACCATTTTCTCATGACATATAAGATTTTATTTGATTTCAAATAATACCTACATCCTATCAATATGCCAAGCTAATAGTAGAATAGATAGTCAAAATAAAAATAGAATTCTAGCCGCGCAAATGCGCGGGTCACCCTGCTAGTTAAATTAATTCCAGAAAAGGATTACTGCGTCAGCCTGACGTCAGTGTGACGTCAGCAGTTCAACAGAGCTGCCCCGGGTCAAACCTGACCTGTGGGGTCCACTGGCAGTGACAAAGTGCTGGCCAGTGTCGCTGACAGGTGGGGCCGGGTCAACAGACACGTCATCAAGTCAACCACGCATGTGGGCCCAGTCAACAACCAGGTCAGCGCGGTCAAAGCTGACGCGTGGGGCCACTGTGGTTAGTTAAACCTAAACAGGAGCTAAACTAATATTAATTAAGGGCGTGGGGCCCATGTGTCATTGGCCCAGGGGGTTGTTTAGTGGGGGATTAGCCGCTAATCACGTGGCCACGTCGGCGTGGCCGGAGTTAGGCCGCCGGCGACCATCCAGTGCGGCGGCGTCGCTCGTCCCGGCGATTCCGGCGACGAGAGGAGGCGGGGTTGCTCTTGTTGGAACGCCCGCGTTGCGGCGCGTCCAACGGTGGCCGCGGCTGGAGCCTTGGTGAAGCGAGTCGGCGATAACGACGGCAAAGGCGGCTGCCGGAGCACGGGCAACAGCGTAAGTGGCGTCGCGGCATGCTAACGAGCGAGGTTAGGCGCTGGGGGGGCTCTACGGGTCATGGCGAGCTCAACGGGTGCACGCCCGTGACCAAATGGTTACCGGGGCCACGCCGGCGACGAGGCTAGGCGGCGGCGCGATTTGGTCGGCAAGTGGGCGATGGCTATAGGGCGTAAATGATCTCGGGGAGAGGAGGTTACGACGCGGGAGCTCATGGTGGTTGCAGAGGTCGTCGAAGCGGGCTCGGGGAAGGCTTGACGGCGTCGGAATCGACGGCGGCGATCCTCGGTGGCCGAGGAGGGGAACGGCGGAGCTAGCGGCATCCAGGGGCTTCCGGCGCCTTTCGTCTTGGTGAGGATGAAGAGGGGGACGAGGCGGAGCTTTCTGGGGCGTCGGCGAGGCGGGGCGGTGGCTGTGGCCGCGGCGAACAGCGTCGGTGGCGATGGTGGCGCTCGGGCACGAGTTGAAGAGCGAGAGAGAGGAGGGGATGAGGACGAGGGAGTGGGCGAGAGGGTCCGGGGTGATGCGTGGCGTCGTCCAGACGCATCGGGGCAGCGGTGGGAAGCAGGAGGTGGCCGGGGGCTCTCGGGCGCATGCCACGCCTCGCCTCTGCCTTCTGGCAGAGGTGGGAGATGACTGGCAGCGGCGCTGGGCTGGGCCAGCCAGGTGGGCTGCCTACTGGGCCGTCCAGGTAAGCCAGGTAAGTTTCTCTCTCTCTCTTTTATTTCCTATTTTCTATTTTTCTGTAACTTCAGGGCTTTATTAAAAATGTCAGGGCATTTCCAAAAATCATAAAACTAATCATGACTACTGTTTGGAATATATCCAATAGTAAACATTTTAGTTTATGATTATTTGAGCATTTAAAATGTTTAATAGCATTTAAATGCCCAAATGCAAATGCTATAAGATTTAACTCAGAGCCAAAACATGTCATGGAAAAATGTGCAACACCTCTGGTTATTGCTTCTAGCATTTTTCAGAAATGATGAACATTTTTGAAAACCATTTGGATTCACTGAAATTATTTTAGTTGAACCTAGTGAATTCCTTTGATGCTAGGGTTTAGGCAATCCCCATTTCAGGTTTAAAAGAAATTTAAACATGATGCAACGCAAGACTAACTAGACCAGAGCATAACAGATCTAGGGATGTGACACAGAGACGGACCATCCAATTTAGACAAGATACTGGATCGGCCCTGCCAGATTCATGGCACCCCCGTTAAACTAGCCAATCACACCAACAGGAACTGTTGAGTTTTTAAACAAGTCGGCAAGCTTAATGCCGAACACAAGGTGAAGGGGCCACCCAGTGACAGCGATGACGAAGAGACTCGCCAGCCGAACACCGGGAGTCAGAACCAATTCCCCGCAAAGTTAAGATAGTGAACATGGTATACGTGACGCACATCCCTACAAGGGACTACAAGCGCGCACTACGGGACGCCGGTGCCATAGAGCCAGCCGCCCCAAAATTAAGCCAACCGGCGGCCCGCCCGATCACTTTTGATCTCAAGAACCACCCAGCCAGTATCCTTCACGAAGATCTGGCAGCTCTAATCCTCGATCCAATTATCAACGGGTTCCATCTCATGAAAGTCCTTATGGACAACGGCAATAGCCTTAATCTACTCTAACAAAACATTGTCCGCAAAATGGGCATTGATCCTTCAAGAATCAGGCCCACCACAACTACCTTCAAGGGAACAATATCCGACGTAGAAGCTCATTGCACGGGCTCGATTACATTGGAAGTCGTTTTTGGCTCGCCGAACAACTTTCGAAGCGAAGGCTTGACCTTCGATATTGTCCCGCTCCGCAGTAGCTACCATGCACTACTCGGGCGTACCGCTTTTGCTCACTTTAATGCGGTCCCACATTACACCTATCTCCAACTTAAGATGCCCGGTCCACGCGGCACCATCACGATAAAAGGAAATACGGAATGCTCCCTCCGTACAGAGGAACATACTATGGCTACTGCGGCCGAAGTACCAAGCGGCCTTATCAAGCCGCACATTTCGTCGGCCATCAAGCCGCCTGTCTCCATTAGACCGGACCAATCAATCTCAGAGCTGAATTAGCAGTTCGGCCTCCGCCGTCTGCCCCATATAAGCCGCGAAGTCTGTCCTGTGCACATAATTATACACTCAAAATACCCTGGTCACCAGCGGAGGCACAATCCGGACAGACCTATAACACTATCCGCACTCTCATATTCTTTTTTCTCTTTCTAACCATTTTTTATCTTTTACCACAGGTGACCATATTTGCTGAGAAGTCCTTTAACCAAGGCAACGCAGCGCAGACGTGCGACAGAGGTCCAAATGTTTTTTGTAGACCGTACTATTTATTTCAAACCTATAAAGTGCCCTTTTTCTCAGCTTTCAACCCCCGGCATGTCAAATAGCCTTGGTAGTACATATTCAATATTCGCTTTTCTCAAAGAACTGAATGTCGCTTCTGTGGTTATTTCACGCACGCACCTTGGCATATGTTGCCACGGGCTTGATATGGCAACATAGAGTTGCCGACAAGTCCGAACAACTTTATAGCACACTTCGGTGTCACGAGTTTGGCCTTATATGCATCAGCTTCGAATCATGTCTTGGGTCAATAGTTGGGTTGCCAAGCTCCTATGCTTACTACCTTACGTTCCACTCTATCGGCTAAGGTAGTAAAGGGAGAACTACTACGATTGTGTCCTGGTTCATCCGGATGAGTACCTCAGCAGAGAAAGCCGAAAACTGACTGTCATGATGCGGCGAGAGCTGGTAAACCACTCGATGACTCGCCGGAATCTTCGCGATTCCTTCCGTATCACACAAAGGACCATTCTTCTGGCCACGTATGTAAACACACCGTATTTGGATAAGCGCGTACATACCAGGGGCTATATCATAGACCCACCGTCAAACTCCTATGGCTACGTGAAAGTGTTAAAGCCCTATAGTCCGATAGCCTGGTTCGCCACATTGACACCTCCTTAGTGGACAAAGATGTTGGGTCAAGAGTGGTCAAGTGCTTTTCCGAACACCCCCGCATTATATGCAAAGGGGCAGAAGCCGACGACTGGCAAACTTTCAGATTACACAAAAAACGGCCGCACAGGAAGCACCAAAAACTTTTTAGGCAAAAGTATAAAAAACATAGCCTTAAATATATCATAATATTTTTTACAATATCGATCCACTTCACTCGAACATAATATCTTTCGAGCACTGACCCTCTATCAAGTAGGCACCCTCTAGGACATCCTGAAAATAATGCTCTGGCGTGTGATGGTCCTTGCCCTTGGGTGGAATTTCCGCTGCAATATCTGTGGCCTTCATCTTCTCCCAGTACGTCTTGACGCGGGGAAGGGCCATCCGTGCAACTTCTATGCACGTTGACCGCTTAACAGCGTCGATACGCGGCACCGCATCAACAAGTCGCTGCACCAAACCGAAATAACTATTCGGAATTGCCTCAGTCAGCCACAGCCGGACCACGACGTCCTTCATGGCAGATCCAGATATCTTGTGGAGCTCGGCCCACAGGGCCATCTGTTTGTTCAGCAACAACGGACTCTTTGGCATATTAAATTGCGACCAGAAAAGCTTTTCCGTCGCATGTCCTTCTTGCACTTGAAAAAACTGCATCGCATCGGAGACACTCTTCGGCAAGTCGAAAAATGCGTCTGGAGAACTCCACATTTGATTAAGAGGGGCATACTTCGGATCACCGAATTTAGTTTGTAATAAGAAGGGCTTACCAGCCGCGATCTCCCCAGCTTGTCGGATCTCCTCCCGAACCGCTCGAGACTCGAACCGTGCTTCCCTCGCCTTTTGTAAGGCCTTGTCAAGATCAGCCGCTTTGGTTTTGTTATCTTTCTCGAGCAATTCGCATCGGCTAGTGGCATCCTTTAGCTCAAGCGCCATGGTAGATATTCTCTCCTCGCACTGGTGCCGAGCAGCCTGTTCGGCCTTTAATTCAGCAGTTGGCTTTTCGGCAGCCGCATTACTCATCCTGGCTTGCTCCTCGGCCCGGGCAAGCTCAACCCGAAGGGTCTCAGCCGCGGCGGCACTATCTGCAATTATGCATATCTCAGTATACAATTCTCAGCGTCATGCTCATATTATAATAATTGCATATACTGTCTACCCCAAAAACATATCTTGCGCCTCATCGAGCTTCCTGTTAATAAGCATGATGTCATCATCCGCCACATCAAGTTTCTGCTTCAGATATGCAACCTCTCTAGCTTGGGCAGTCGGCAGGGATGTAACAGCCTGTGTTCCAAATTAGTCAGATTATTTCATGGGCATGTCTTTCTTGATCATCTGATCGCCTCCCTTTGCACGCCAACAAGAGTCTCAGGGGCTACTATCTATACACAGGCGCATTTTGCGTTTATAGCACAATTGAAAATATTACATTACGTACCTCGAACCCTCTTAGCAGGCCCGTAAAGGGCTTCATTCAATCCGCTTTTCACGGACAGAACCTTCTCAATCATCGTACCCATCAAGGTACGATGTTCCTCTGGGACGGGCGCATGTCGCAATATGTCCATCAATGTATCCGGCACATCCGGATCCCTGGAAGCAGCTGAAGGGGTACGGACTCCCTTCAAAGGAATATGTTTACTCGACCTTAGAGTCGTCTCTGGCTGTAAATCGGATAGTCCAGGGCCTTTATTGTTGGTCCCCGTAGGGGCCGCACACCCCGGACCCTGGATGGCCAAAGTGTCACCTTTGGGCCTAGTCTTCATCGTCCGTCGCACCGCTTGTTGATCGGGAGAGATCCTCCGGGACGACACCTCGGAGTCATCTGCCCTATTGGGTGGGGAGATCAATGGAGGCATCTCGCTCTCCATCATCTCCGAAAGAAGATCCCCTAAAGAGGAGGACTATTGACGAAGGCTGCATGACGGACAGCAAACATATATTTTAAATATTATCCTTGCAACCAGGAAAGGACGGGATATGTTTAAAACACCTTGTACACTTACAATTTAGCTAAGGGCTTGTACATAATGTCGCCTCCTGAATCAGTTGAGGAAAGGGTTGGCATGAAGGAGAAAAGACGGGTCTTAGTTCCTTTATAAAGGCGACGAATATCAAACACCCCCTCCTAGGCCTTAAAATCTTCCTATTCCCAAGGAATCATGCCAACAGAATAGTTGGGTTACTCAAGCCCGTATTGATGAGAATCCCGCAATAAGGGGACATGATCTCTGCTTTGACAAGACGTGCCAATGAAACCGCATCTCGAAATATGAAGCGGCAGGCTAAAAAATGGTTTGAATAATGGCCGGGCAGCAACTCGATGTCACGCTACAAAAAGTTGCCAACGGATTGGACTCGTGCAATATTATGCTCTCTATGGTTGTGTGTGGAATTTGTTTTGCAGAGCCGGACACGATTCTTGTGTTCGAAGACTATTTTGGAGTATTCAGAGGAGGAACCCGCCTTGCAATGCCAAAGACAATCTGCACGCCGGACACCTCGTCATTGAAGCCAGGTTCAGGGGCTACTGAGGGAGTCCTGGATTAAGGGGTCCTCGGACGGCCAGACTATGTAGCGTGGGCCGGACTGCTGGGCTATGAAGACATAAGATAGAAGACTCTCTCACGTGTCCGGATGGGACTAACCTTGGCATGGAAGGCAAGCTTGGCGCCCAGATATGAAGATTCCTTTCTCTGTAACCGACTTTGTATAACCCTAGTCCCCTCCGGTGTCTATACAAACCAAAGGGCTTAGTCCGTAGAGGCAATCATAATGATACAGGCTAGACTTCTAGGGTTTTAGTCATTACGATCTCGTGGTAGATCAACTCTTGTAATACTTATATTCATCAAGATCAATCAAGCAGGAAGTAGGGTATTACCTCCATAGAGAGGGCCCGAACCTGGGTAAACATCGTGTCCTCCGCCTCCTGTTACCGTCAACCTTAAACGCACTTAGGAGCCCCCTACCCGAGATCCGCCGGTTTTGACACTGACACCTGGCGCTCAAGGGAACGGCCCCAGGATGTCCATCCCCCAGACTACGAATGGCCATGTGATCGGGATAGTCTGGAGGCCCTGCGCAGGCTGGTGAATTTGCTTGGCGTGGAAATGGCATGCTTCACAGGAGCACACCAGCTCGGCGGCGGCGTTGAGTGCAGTGGGCCAGTAGAAGCCACTTTGGAATGCCTTGCCCACAAGAGTGCCTGATGAGGAATGATGTCTGCAATCCCCACCGTGTATGTCCGCCTGCAACTCGAGCCCCTGCTCCCTAGAGATGCACCATAACGAAACATCATTGGGCCTCTTGCGGTACAACTCACGACCACTGATGCAGTACGTGGTGGCCTCACAAGCCACCCACTCGGCGTCCTCCTCCTTCTCCAGCAGGCTCCCCTGAAGTAGGTACGCCTTGAACTCCTCTATCCAGCACCCCTCCTAGGGCTCAAGCGCGAGGAGCAGGCGGGCCCCAGAGGGAGGGCCGCATGCTGGGGCGCCGGTTGCTGGTGCTTGGGGTAGATCCTCCTGAGGTGATGCTGGAGCCGCGGTGGGGGGAGATACCAATGACTTGAAGATCCACTCTTCAAACACCCCCGGCTCCTGAGGGAGCCTCCTGGACGCCCTCTTAGCGATGTTGTCCGCCTCCTTGTTCGTTCCTTGCGGCACATGCTGTAGTTCCAAGCCTAAGAACCATTTCTCCATCTTGCGTACCTCTTCTAGGTATGCCTCCATGTGCTCGTCCTTGGGTGTGTACTCTTTGTTGGAGAAGTTGATGAGGAGCTGGGAGTCGCCTTTGATGGTGAGGCTCTTCACCCCCAGTGCCGCTGCAGCCCTGAGGCCAGCGAGCAATCCTTCATACTCTGTGATGTTGTTGGAGACCTTCTCACCCTGCTGAAAACGGAGTTGTACTGCGTAGTAGAGCTTGTCCTTGGTGGGTGAGATGAGGACGGCCCTAGCCCCTGCACCTTGTCGGGCGAATGCGCCATCGAAGTACATGATCCACCCGCCTGGCTCCTCGTCCTCAGGCAAGAGGGAACATTCCTCGCTTACTCCATGGTCAGGGGTGTCATCCCATTCTGCCACAAAATCCGCGAGGGTCGCACCCTTGATGACCCTGGTGGTACTGAACTCTAGTTGGAATGCCTGGAGCTCGATGCTCCACTCCGCAACTTGCCCGACGGCATTTGGGCTCTTGAGCACCCTCTCCAGCGGGTAGGCCGAAACTACTTTGATGGGGTGGCCTTGGAAGTAGTGGCGCAACTTTCAGGAGGCGACGAGGAGCGCGAGCAAGTGCTTTTGAGGCATGGGGTAACGTGCCCATGCGTCCCACAGCACCATGTTGACGAAGTAGACCATGTGCTTGACGAGGGAAGAGGTGTTGGAGGAGTCTTGTGCTTCTTGAGGGTGCAGGCCTTGTGCGGTCCCGCCTACCGCCGTGCCAAGTGCGGTCTCACGAGGGCCGGCCTCAGGAGCCCCACCAGATGAGGGGTCGGTTACAGCCGAGGGGTCGGTCGCTGACCGCCGGGTCGTCCGAGGCCTCAGGAGCGTTGTCCTGAGGTTGCTGCGCTTTGCTTGGTGATCGAGCCCTCTGCCGAGGGCCCTTGAACGTGTGTTCCTCCCTTAGCGCCACCAGGGAGGCTGGCAGAGTGAGGGGTGGCTGCCAGATAGAGTACTAGGGGCTCAAGAGGGCGCGTCAGCACCATTACCAACCGGCTAGGCAAGTATCTCTTGAGGTCTTGAAAGGCTGCGTCAGCCTGAGGGGTCTACTGGAACGCCCCTTTCTTTTTCATCAGCTTGAAGAACGGGAGGGCGCATTCTCCCAACTTGGATATGAAATGCCCCAGAGAGGTCATGCAGCCTGCCAGCTTCTGCATCTCCTTTAGGGTCTGCGGAGGGCTCATGTCTTCTATTGCATTGACCTTCTCCGGATTTGCCTCGATTCCTCTGTGCGATACTAGAAAGCCTAGCAGCTTGCCAGAGGGAATTCCGAATACGCACTTTTCGGGATTAAGCCGCAGGTCCACCTTGCGCAGACTGGCAAACGTCTCCTCCAGATCCTCAATCAGGGTCCTTGCCTCCCGAGATTTCACCACTATGTGATCAACATATGCCTCAACATTTCTCCTAATTTGCCCGCCCAGCGCGATGTGCATCAGGCGCTGGAAGGTAGCTCCTGCATTGCGCAGCCCCGAAGGGCATGCAGGTGTAGCAGTACACTCCGCAGGGGGTCAAGAATGTTGTCTTCTCCACATCTTGCACAACCATCTTGATCTAGTGGTAGCCTGAGAAGGCATCCAAAAAGCACAATAGGTCGCACTCGGCGGTGGAGTCAACGATCTGGTCGATGCGAGGAAGCGGGAAGGGATCCTGAGGGCAAGCCATGTTGAGGTTGGTGAAGTCGACACACATGCGTTCCTTCCCTCCTTTCCTGGGGATGACAACTGGGTTTGGCAGCCATTCTGGGCACCGTACCTCCCTGATGACCCCAGTATCCTGCAGCTTGTGGGTTTCTTAGACAATGAATGCCTGCTTCTCGGTGGGATGGCGGTGGGCCTTCTGCTTCACTGGGCGCACATTGGGGAATACCTTCAGGTGGTGCTCGATTATTCCCCTTGGAACCCCGACCAGGTCTTTGGGCTGCCATGCAAACACATCCTTGTTGGCGCGCAAGAAGTCGACCACTACTTTTTCTTGGTCCTGAGGGAGGTCAGCTCCTATGGTAATGGTGGCGCCTGACGCCCCGTCTTCATTGACCGCCACTTGCTTCGTCTCGGCTTGGTCTTGGGGGAATAGCTACTTATTCTTGGCCGGTGCTGCCCCTGGGGCCTCAGGTCCCCCTTTCTCGCCAGGCAGCGCAGACGCCACAGACCTGAAAGCGAGCTTGATGGCCTGCAGCACGTCCTTGGTGTCCCCTGCCACTGTGAGGACACCGTTGCTAGCTGGCATCTTCATGAGTTTGTAGGATGGATGAGTTGCCGCCATGAACTTGGCCAGAGCGGGGTAGCCAAGGATGGCGTTGTATGGCAGGTCGATCCTGGCGATGTCGAAGTCGATGAGCTCGGTGCGGTAGTTGTCTCGAGTCCCGAAGGTGACGGGGAGGCGGATCTGCCACAAGGGGTTGGTGAAGCCATTGTCGACCCCGGAGAAGGGCTTGGTGGGGCGGAGCCGGTCGGGGGCACGTGCAGTAGGCCGAATGCCTCTGCGGAGAGAATGTTAAGGCCGGCTCTGCCATCGATGAGGGTCTTGGTGACTGCCATGTTGCAGATGGTGGGGGTGCAGAGCATCGGGAGCGCCCCTGCTCCCGCCGTGGTTGCTGGATGATCTTGTGGTCCGAAGGCGAGGTCGGCCTTAGGCACTGCCCAGCCTGGAGGGGCCCCGGGACTCACTTTGGAAGCGCTCACTTGGTGGTAGAACTGCTTGATGTGCTGGTCAGAGGGTGGTGCCTGCGAGCCACCTAGGAGAGCTGCAATGACTGTAGGCGCCGGCGCCACGAAGCACGCGACGAAGAATCTGCGCAGCTCCTCCCAGGAGGCCACAGAGGACGCTGGTTGGTTGAGCAGCCAGGCGTGATGCACCCACGAGGGCCATGGGGATCCAGTTGGCCTTCACCTTGTCGTCCCCGCCCAGATTGCCTCCTTGTACGCCTGCAGGAAGCCATCTGGGTTCGCCGTGCCGTCCTAGCGAGGCGACATCTCTGGCTTGAACTTAGGTGGCCAATCCACCCGTCGCAAGGAGGGGGTGAAAGCGCGGAACCCCTCAACCTCCTCAAAGGCGCGCGACGGTCAAGTCGATGAGGGAGCACCCGACATCGAAGCCGGTGGCGCGATGTGATGAACGGAGCAGCAGATCTTCGATGCACCCGTACCTAGCGCGCCAAATGTGGATTTTGGGTTCTGCAAACCCTTGATACGTTCGATCTCTGTTGTGCGTGCGGAGATTGCAACCTACCCAGCCTGCCTACTCGCGATCTTCCTAAGCCTAGCACGTCGAGCTCAAAGGGACACAGAGACACAATAATTTATCCTGGTTCGGTCCACCTTGCGGTGTAATACCCTACTCCAGCATTTTGGTGGATTGCTTCGAGGGTATGAGGATGAACTAATAAAGTGGACGAACTGGCCTTGGGAGGTGAGGTGTTCTTGAGCTCAAGAGAGGATTGTGAGGTGGTTGGATGAGAAGGGATCTGATCTCATCATCCCCCTCTTTGGTGGTGGCTAAGTCCTATTTATAATGGCCTTGGTCCTCTTCCCAAATGTTGGTGGGAAGGTTTCAGCGTTCTGGGAACGGGGGTCCCCAGACTTGCCTGCCTGCGGCCCGCGGCGTGGCTCAAGCCATGGCCCAGTGCGGCCCATCTTCATCGACTCAAGATGTTGGATTTAGGGTTCCGACAGACCCTTGAGGTTCAAACACTAGGGTGCGTGCGGAGGTTTCGCCTTCTACCTACCTGTTCCATGCTGAATCGCTAGGATCTAAACGACGAGAAGAACAACACAAGAGACACAGGGTTTATACTGGTTCAGGCCACCATTGTGGTGTAATACCCTACTCTAGTGTGTGGCGTGGTGGATTGCCTCTTGGGCTGATGATGAACAATACAAAAAAGAACAGCCTCGCGAGGGTCTGTTCTTGTGGTGGTGTTGTCCCTTTTGAGGGGTTGATTCTAGATGCCTATCTTATCTTCAGCTTCCTATCCAGATCTCTCTCTTTGGCCGGCCGGATCGATCTATATTTTTACCCTGTGGGTGGCTAGTCCTATTTATAGGCGAAGACCCTGAGCCTCTTCCGAAATATTGAGCGGGAAGGGCGCCAACAATTGGCCAATTTGAAGGGGAACATCTAGTACACTTATCATGACTAAAGTTGGTCCTCGCCTGTCAAAGGCTCTGGTGGTGACGCCGACTTGGGCTCCACGGTGACCTCCATCCTGCCGTTGGACTGGTCTTGGTCTTGTTGCGCCGAAATGGATGCCTTTGCTTGAAGCTCTCGCCTGCGCTTGCTCCCCTTGCACCAATGAGGAAAGAAGGACACGGCGCGGCTGGCGCCCGTCCGGCGCCCTTGGTCGTCATGGCTTGTGTCATGGGCACCTCGCGAGGTACCCAGCCTTGAACTCTCCGCCTCCTTGTGAGCCAGCCTGACGAGGCCGTGCCTGAGGAAGCTCCTTGTCGTCCGCCCCGCAAGGCTTGGCCCCTCGCGAGGGTCTTGAGCTTGTGCTGATGAAGATGGGTCGTGCTGGGCCTCCTTTGAGCCATGCCACAGGCCGCAGGTAGGCAAGTCTGGAGACCCCCATTCCCAGAACGTCGACAGTAGCCCCCGGCCCGAGGCGCGCCTGGGCTTGGCCGAGCAGAGAGGCGAAAGGGCAAGTGCAAAGCGTCACGGGCCCTAACAGCCTGCGGCCTTGGGTGTCGCGTGACGGTTGATTGGACGTGGGCGTCTCCGCTCCCCACGACGCCTCGGCAACTGCACGAACTGACAAGTCCCTGCATGCAAAAACGGGTCACGATTACCTGTGATCGTGGAAGCCGACGGTTGGCCTCCTCTGGATTTAAGTACGGCACGCCGCGTGCCCTTCCAGTTCATCCCCTCTTGCTTCTCTATCTTCCTCATGGCCCCGCTAAGGAGGCTCGCGACCACAGAGAAGGGAAAAGCTCGCCAGGCCGAACCTTCCTCTCCTCCGCCGAAGCGCGGCCGCGGCCGCCCTCGCAAGCACCCGTGGCCTCCACGGCGGTTCCCCGCGACCGCGGAGGTGATCTCCCGCGCGGCGACGAGCGGCCGGCCGCGGCCGGGGGGCGTGTCTCGGCTGTGCGGCCCCCGAGGCCGCGCTCTCGCACTGCGGAGGTGCTGCCGGAGTTTGTTGTGTGGGCAGCGGAGCCGGCCAGCGCCCGGCTTCAGCTCCCTTGCTTCTTCCTAGGTGAGCTCCCGGCTGGCGCCCCGGGCGGCCTCTGGCTCCAGGCAGACGGCTGCTGCAGCCGGGCCTCGTGGGCTTTGCTGGAGGTCTTCACATCCGGGAGCTTGGCCCTGACCCGCGGCTGGCAGATGTTTGCCCGCGCGCGAGGACTGAGGCGCTGGTGCACCCTGCACTTCAAGTTCGACGGCGACGCCACCCTCTATGTGAGGGTGTTTGGGGAAGATGGTCGCTGCGCTGGGTGCTGCCCTGAAGACGACGGCCACGGCCGGGGACCCAGCCCCGGCGAGGATGGAGAGGGCAGCGAGCGCATGGCTGGTTCCTCTTCGGGTAGAGACTCTTCTAGCAGTGGCCGGGGTCTGCCTCTGCGCCGTCGTGCCTGCTTGGAGGGCGGTAGCGGGTCCGCCCGCCGTCGCACCCTGGTGAAGCGTGAGAGGGAGTACGCTTGAGCTCCGGAGGCAGCTCGGGCCCGACGCCTGGCGAGCTTTGCCTGATTTGTTCCCCCTTCTCCTTTCTCCTGCGCAAAAAGACAGCTATGTGGGGGCCCCGTGGGGGCGTGTTTGTGTTACAGTTGTCAATCATCGTAATGTTTCCATTATTCTGGTATTGTTCCTTCTTGTTGAACGCCTGTGTGTAGGTAATCCCCAGCTTTGGCCATGGGGCGACCGACCCGGGTCTTGTATTCGTGTCGCGGTGCCCGTGAGGCATGGACTGGAGGAACGCTCATGTTAATGGGCCCGGGTCGTGAGGTCTTGACCAAAAGGAGCAAAACACTCGCGAGGGCACTAGGGCAGTCCCCTCACGAGACCTTGCGTAAGAGAAATCGGGGTCGGAGGGCGAAAAATCGAAGAGCCAAAAGTCAAAAGATAGCGACAGTTTCAATAAAAATTCAAATGAGAATGAACTAGCCAACTGCAGAAAGCAAATGAAAAAGCCGCATCCGGCACCTAGTCTAGTCTTCGACGTCTTCTCACCAGCGCGGAGCTAAGTGCTGCCACTGGGCGTGGGAGGGAGCCCCAGGGCCTGAGGCCGGCGCTCCTGAGACTCCGGGGCGTGTACAACCCCAACTCATTATTACGTGAGAGTGTCACGGGTGGCGAGCTTCACAGGCGTTGGCCTTCTTCACAGGCGCCGAGCCTTTCTTCAGGGAAGCAAGATTCACGGGCATTGGCCCTCTTCACAGGCTCCGGGCCTCTCCCAAAAACGCGATAGCTTCACAGGCATTTGCCTTCTTCACAGGCTTCGGGCCTTTTCCAAAAAGATGGTCTTCACAGGCGTTCGCCTTCTTCACAGGCTCCGGGCCTTTTCCAAAAAGATGGTCTTCACAGGCTTTCGCCTTCTTCACACGCTCCGGGCCTTTTCCAAAAGATGGTCTTCATAGGTGTTCGCCTTCTTCACAGGCTCCGGGCC